>NC_079189.1:17909415-17911915 GCF_029499605.1 Hyla sarda
GTGCGGTGGGGAGGTCGTCCGGTGGGATAGTGGTTCCGGGCTGCCATCTTCACCGGGGAGGCCTCTTCTCCGCGCTTCGGGCCCGACCCCTGAATAGTCACATTGCCTTGACGACGAAGCAGAGGTACGTTCATTACCAACGTCCCTCTGCGTCATCGTCAAGGCAACGCCTCTATTCCGGGCCCGAAGCGCGGAGAAGAGGCCTCCCCGGTTAAGATGGCAGCCCGGAACCACTATCCCACCGGACGACCTCCCCACCGCACAGTCCTGCAGCACCGGACCAGCGCACCCTAACGTCCCGCCGAGCGGAGGTGAGTACAGAACTAAAGGGGGTGAGAGGGGGCTGGATGATGTCGAAGGCCGCAGTGGTCTTCAACCTGCGGACCTCCAGAGGTTTCAAAACTACAACTCCCAGCAAGCCCGGACAGCCAATGGCTGCTCGGGCTTGCTGGGAGTTCTAGTTTTGAAACATCTGGAGGTCCGCAGGTTGAAGACCACTGTATCAGACATTGACAAGCGGTGATGATGATGACATGTGGTGATGATGACAAGGGGATGATGAAGGTGGGGATGATGACAAGGGGATGATGACAAGGGGATGATGAAGGGGGGGTGTGGGATGATGGCAAGAGGATGATGACAAGGGGATGATGAAGGGGGGTGGGGATGATGACAAGGGGATGATGAAGGGGGTGGGGATGATGACAAGGGGATGATGACAAGGGGATGATGAAGGGGGGGGTGTGGGATGATGGTAAGAGGATGATGACAAGAGGATGATGACAAGGGGATGATGAAGGGGGGTGGGGATGATGACAAGGGGATGATGAAGGGGGGTGGGGATGATGACAAGGGGATGATGAAGGGGGTGGGGATGATGACAAGGGGATGATGAGGGTGTTAATGACGGGGGTCTGGATGATGACAGGGGGGGATGATGTATTTCCCACCCTAGGCTTATACTCGAGTCAATAACTTTTCCTGGGATTTTGGGGTGAAATTAGGGGCCTCGGCTTATATTCGGGTCGGCTTATACTCGAGTATATACGGTACATTTCATGTCACATAGACAGGTAAAAAGTTTTTTTTATTGGTTGGGGTCTCAGTGTTGAGACCCTCACCAAACAGGAGAATGAGCAGGAATAGTGCACAGCGGCACGCTTCACTCCCAGACCCTCAGCGACCTTTGATTTGCTGCTCAATAGACTTTGGCTATGTTCACACGTGTGGAATTCTACTGGAATATTCCGCTCAGAAATTCCACTGTTTTCAATAGGATTCTGCTGCACTATGCCGTAAAAAATTCCGATTTCTGTTTTGTTGATTCCATTCAGAAATTCATTGCCATCTATGAGACGGCACATTTCCGGCCAGTCCTAGCACCTAGCGGCGGTCCTAGCACCCATGTTTTCCGGGTAGACATTCTGCACATTTTTGGCCTTTTGACTATGTTCAGATGGCAGAATTGTACATTCACTTCAAAGGAATTCCGTTGTCCCCTTCAAACAGCACATACTGTATTTCCGCCGCAGGATTTCTGCTGCAGAAATTCTGCATTCCACATTCTGCAAAAATATAAGAACAGTCTTATTTTTTGCAGAATTCCACAGTGGGGGATTCCACTGTGGAATTGAGGTCAAGGGGGCTTGAATTTAGTTGAAATTCAGTGTTCTGACATTTCTGCAGTGGAAATCCCGATTCCGGCATCCACAGAAAGAATAGACTTGTCAATTCTTGCTGTGTATTCCTCTTAAAAATGCATTGCTGTCTTCGAGACATGGCACTTCTGAGTGGTCCTAGTGCCTTCCAGATGGTGCGGGATGTACGCCCTTAATATTTATTAGAGGACTGGCTTTTATATTATAAATTAATATTTTTTTTAATTTATACTCAAGTCCCTAGGGACTTAGATTGCATTCATTGTCCAATGCTATACCTATGGCATAGCATTATACAGTGTGATCGGCGATCCACTGAAACAGCCTAGCTAAGCCAGGCTGCATGACTGGATCAGCGATCCGCCGGCGGGAGGCAGGTAAGTGGACCCTTTACTGCCATTATAGCTCATCAGACCCCTGTGATCAAGTTGCAGGAGTCTGATGAGCTCCCTGACCTACCTACATGTGGGATTTAATGCTTTAGATGCCATAAAAGGCAGTGTTAATAGCATCTTAAGGGTTAAAGGATAAGTATCAGGAAATAATCTTATCCCCTATCCTCCACGATCGGCTGTTTAGAACCCCGGCTCTCCATCACAGGGGCGCGTCACGAGTCCCCCACCCGAAGCGGGGGCCACCACGTCCCCTCTGTAGAGCTCTATGGGAGAGCGAAGATTGCCAAATCTATAGGATTGGCTCTCCTATAGAGCTATATGGAGGGGATGTGGCGGCACCCGCTTCAGACGGGGGTCATGACGCGCTCCTGTGATGGAGAGCCAGGGCTCCAAACAGCAGATCGCAGGGGGCCCCAGCACTCAGACCCCCCCCCCCCCTCTCCGTGA